>NC_138883.1:80751364-80756262 GCF_965194825.1 Balaenoptera physalus | reverse complement strand
ACTCAATAAGTAAATGGTAGGTACATTATCAACAAAATATGTATTTCAAGTCAACAAACATTTATGAATGTGAGACCAGGGAATGAACCAAGACAAGGAAAACAGTCCACCAAAACTCATTCCTGTATAAGTTATATACAATGTCTTAGGATGAAAGACAAAAATTAAAATTTGGAGGTTAGGTGGCTTAGTGAAGAAGATAAATCATTTACCAATCTACACAGTTTAGTTTTAGCAAGAATAATTTGATAATCCCCATTAAAATACAAAGGTTAGCTCATATACAATGACATCACAGATTGACTATGATCCCAAAGGTCAATGCATGGGCCCTGAATAAAGCAGAAGCTATCTGCCATCAACAAAGGAGATCTACTCAAAATGTTGCATTTTATGTCCTTGTATGGCAAAAGGAAGTAGCTCATACTGTCTGTACATTTTTATCTGGTTAATGAATAAATACTATTCAGATTTTCCAAGAACACTGTTCATCAAGCTACTCAAGCAAAAATATTTACTCTAATAAGAGCTGCTTACAAAATGAAGCAGGGAAAAAAAAACAAAAAAAAACACTGTACAATTATCTCATTCTTAAATATATTAGCATTCTCTCATGAATTAGGAGAAAGTGGAATTCCTAAATTCTCAAACCGTGACGTAATATTGGTTTTATTGATTCTCTGAACAATTTGTGGGAGTACCCAATCATTACTTTGACAGTTTTATCATAAGGTAATAGACTTCCTTTTAGATAATTGCAGTTACCACATTCAATTTCAACCTTCCATAGGATTTTTTCCTAGATACAGCTTTACTGTCAGTCCTAGATCACATTACTTTCTTTTTATAGCTATACACACAAAGCATTTTAGGTGTTACACCTAATTATGTCAGCACAATAACAATTTAAAAGATCATCATTAAGAAGTAAAGGTTAAGCACTTATATGTTAAAACTCCTTTTTATAAAGACATATAGTGCTATATGACATAAGTAAATGAATTACACAGTCACTTAAAAGTCTGAGATTTACAGAAAAATATAAGACCTCTTTTTGGATAAACCGGGAAATTTGATGAGTTTATGCCCAGGCTATAACATTTGTGAACTTCAGTGTTGACCTCAAAGTTTTCCGACTTATGTGAAAAACTATTTAGCTATACAAGTTTCATAACACAGAGTTCTGTGACAAAATACTTTTTTCCTAGGGAGGCAGTTTAGCATAATCATTAAGAGGTTGGGCTCTGAAATCATATTGTCACTAATTACTGTTTAACCTGGGGCAAGACACTCAAGATCTCTGTGCCTCGGTTGTCTCATCTGGAAATGGGAATAATACTACCACTTGTCTCATAAAGTTGTTCTGAGGATTAAATAACCCAATATTAAGTAAACTCTTAGAAAGTACCTGGCATATATAGTATGTGCTATGTGACTATCAGATATTATTATTATTGCTTACCTGAATTGCCTTAAGCAGGTAATAAGTAAATAAAGACATGAAAAAGGATCAAAACTGAAAAGAGATCTAAGCCAGTAGATAGGGTGGCAGAAATACAGTGGGAGACAAGACATTAGCTACTCATGGAAAGCGGGATTATGGGGCACTTCAACTATAGAAGAAAAAGCAAATTTGAGGTTCAGAAGTTCTTTTGTAGAAAGAATGAATTAATTAGGTTCAAAGGAACTCTAAATACTGAGGTAAAAATTGGCATCCGAGGCTTTAAAACTAAATAGGAGAAAACAACACAGGCACAATTCTAATGCATTTCATCTCTTGAGAGAAAAAGAATCAACCTTTGTTCTTGACTGCTGTCACAATACATGGCTCTCTGTCATGATCAGTTATAAAGTGTACTGCAAGTAATTTATAATAAAGTAAATGTATTTTTTTAATAAATGAAAGTTGATTTACATATTTATATAGTAATATTACTCTTCGTCAATGTGTTCCAATATATTTTCTTGAGTGGAAGAGTGGAAGGGGAGTTACAGAAAAGTGTTGGGAATCCTAGTTACCACCTGGTCCAAATGATATATTTCACCTCTGTCTTGTTGAAAAGCACTGCCATAAAAAACCGAAAACTCTGATCCTGGCACTCTGCTATTTAGAACCATCAATGGCTTTCCATTGCCTGCTAACTTAAATATAAACTCCTAGGTCTCAAATTCAGTATCTTCCATTATATGTTTCTAACTGAATCTGTCCAGCTTTAATTCCCACCAAGACTGTACACACAAGCTTTCAGCTAGTGACTCTGGATTCTTCTTAAGCAGACCTCATACTTGGTTCACACAGCTCTCTGTCTTCAATTATATTCCTCTGCAGCTATAGTCCCCCAATCCATAAAGTCTCTTTAATTCTACAAACCAGAACATATCTTTCCATTGACTCCTTCCAGCATGTTTTTGCCTCTAAAAGCACATGTAGAATGATAATTATTATGTGCATGCTTCATACATCCCACTAAGCTGAGAATTCTCTGATGGAAAGGCTATGAGTTTTATGTCTCTTTCCACCTGCTATAGCAACTAACGTAGTGCCCAGAACATAGTCAGCACTCAAATAGCTCTGGACATACTGCAGAAAAATGAAGAACATGAATTCCAAAGAAATCAATATTCCAGTATTGTTAGTAAGGGACCACTCAATGTCTACTCAGATCCAAATACGTACGGAATGCTTTTTTTACACTTTCTTCTATTAAAGTTAGAGTTTTAAAGATGAGTATACTGTGTACTGATGGCCTGGCACACTGCCCAAAGCTCTAAACCAGTTGTTTTTTTTTTTTTTTAATGACCTTAATGAAATTAAGAACAAAAATTAATAATTCCACTGGGGAAAACTATTTCAGTTGGGGGGAGGGGTAATTACACACATATTAGGTAGAAGAGCACATCCCCTTAGGAAAACCAAGAGAGTAAACTGGAATTCTACAAAACATTCATCCTCACTGCAAATTCATTCAACTGTATTGTTTATTTTAAAAGGATATTACTATTAATGGTGGGATATCCGAAAGCAGGGAGGATATACTGCTATATGTAAGAAAGCTAAGAAAAGCTGTATAAAATCTTCAGGAAGTAAACAAAACCATCAGTTTTTAATGTGAATGGAGGTATTTTCCCAAAGGTTCTTCAGAAACTTTAATTTGCCTTATATTCAGACTCAAGAACCGTCAATATGCTCATAATTTTATTATAATGCCAGCCTCTCTATTAAAAAGAGCTTTTACATGGAAGATTTTCATGGAAGAACTGTAAACATTTAGATAATCTTCTCCTGTTTAAGGATATTTCCATTTTCATATCTACTCCACTTAAGAAAATCTCCAAAAACAGGATTATCTGTAGTATGACTCTTAGGAGAAAGTCACCGTGCTTAGTGTGACACTCACTCATTCACTCATGCACACATTTAATACTTGAGACTTAACATGGAGCAGGACATCCACTAAAATTGGGGAACACTAAACAATTACAAAAAAAAGACAATCTCTAGCCTTCCTGAACAAGTTAAGATGGGAAGGTGAGATCCCAGGAATAGATTATAAAACATGGAATTAAAATTCAGGCTTTTTTTAGCAACTCAGTCTATCACTGGTCATCACTTTCCAATTTCATTCTCTGTTGGTGCAATTAAAAACATGATACAAAACAGGAAAAAAAATGTATGTTGATATTTACAGGATTTGTTCAAAATATAAGGGGCTTTCACTTTTTAAGAAACCAGCCCAAAATGTAGTCTACCCACTACTCGTTATTAATTAAAATGCTGTTGGTAATATCCCACGCTAGGAAGAAAGACTACTGAATGGGGTAGGGCTCAATCACTCGACGTGATGGCATGAGAGTAAAGAACGCTTCATCTCCTGCTTTTGCTCAGGTCTGTATTGTGACAGGAAAACCTGCAATCCTTTTCTGACAGCATTTCCCCAAAAATTATTCTAACTGCTACTTCATTCACCGTAATGCAGTAAAAGGAGCTGTTGACTAGGAGCAGGAAGTCTTGGATTCAGGTACCAGCACCACCTTAGACCACCATGCACTTTACCGCCAGTTCTGTTTACAAACTCTGCAGAGTCTGTTTCCTCACCTGTAAATTGGCCTCCTTTGCCTCACCTGGGCTATTTGGAGGCCACAGAAAACCAAAGAAATGCTTACTACTATTCTCCCTTAGAACAAACTGACTTTAGAGTCCGTAAGGATTTTAGGGGGAAAAGAAAATGGCACAACGTGAGTCAATTTCACTAAACTAAATTGGAAGGAAGAAAAACGACTCAATTCAATATAATTGAACAACGTTATTTTGGAATCTGGGCTCTAGGGACAGCTTTATGTAGTAGTAACTATAGGATCATGGCCAAGTCACTTATCCTTTCTGGAACTCAGTCTCCATAATACCTATCCTATCAATATGTTAGTTTTGTTGGGAGGGTAAGCAACAGTACAACATCAAAGTATCCTAAAAGACTGTAAAACATGACTTAACCAGGGGCAACCACAAAATCAGTACAACGAAACTGTCTGTTATCAAAGTGCCACTCAGGTCTCTTTTTAACTACTGAGATGCTGAGCAGAATATACATATCATACTCTAAAAATTATTCCACAAAACACCCAACAGCACTCCTTAAGAGGAGACATTTTTAAAATATGTTACTGAAATCACACGACTTATGTGTCCCATGCTATTAACTATACTTTTTTATAGAAGGAAAAAACAATTTAAAACCGAGCACTGATCCAGTGGAAGCAACAGTACGTACATAGTACTCTCCACTCCCAAAGGAATAGGATTTTTTTCCCCTGATTTCTAATTTTAAGAGGAAAAAATTAAAAATACAAACCAAGACTGACTGAGACTTGCAGCTCATTAAAGCTGAGGTGATTTCCCC